>NC_074667.1:29273170-29298170 GCF_029448725.1 Salvelinus fontinalis
CCCCCTCTCAGCCACTCCTTTCCTTCCCTCCCCCTAATAGAGAGACGTAGCTTCTCTGTCACTCATAGTGTCATAATTAGATCCATATTTCACAAAGAGACAAGTTCAGCATAAAAGCACAGAGCCAAGGGCCCCGGGAGGGGCGGCCATATTAAAAGTTCACAATCACTGCATGAAAGCAGCATTTCTGTGTGAAATCAGATCTGGCCTATTCCTGTGAAATGTAAGATGCACGGTCATGGCTGGGAATTCCCCAATGTGAGTGTGCGGACTCCTGTACACTTTTGTGCATCCCAGGAAACACTTGCTTGATAAGGGAATTTCTGGGATAGTAACTTCCCAATTATGCATTAATACGATCAGGTCCTTTGTCTCCCTCAACGCCAGCAAGACAAAGGAACTGATCATGGACTACTACAGGAAATGGAGGGCCGAGCACGCCTCCATTCACATCGATGGGGCTTTAGTGAAGCAGGTCGAGAGCTTCAAGCTTCAGTTCTACAGCAGCACCATTGAGAGCATCTTGAATGGCTGCATCACCGCTTGGTATGGACACTGCTTGGCATCCGATCGCAAGGCGCTACAGAGGGTAGAGCATACAGTCCATTACATAACTGGGGCCAAGCCCCTTGCCATGCAGGACCTCTATACCAGGCGGTGTCAGAGGAAAGCCCTAAAAACTGTCAGACTTCAGCCACCCAAGTCATAGATTGTTCTCTCTGCTACCGCACGACATGCGGTGCCGGTGCACCAAGTCTGGAACCAACAGGACCCTGAACAGCTTCTACCCCAAATTATAAGACTGTTAAATAGTTAAATAAATAGTTAACCAAATAGCTACATAGACTATCTGCATTGACCCTTTTTGCACTAACTTTTTGGACTCATCACATAAGCTGCTTCTACTGTTTATTTATTTCTAGTTATATCCACATATCTACCTCAAATAATCCGGACTGTGCACATCACGTAAACTCTCAAATCTCACAGGCGCGTGCCTCTCTACCTCAGCTGTTGGAAGAGAAGCCCAGTGAAAAGAAGCCAACTCTCTGTGTCTCCTTATTTATCCTGTTTTCAGGTTGGTAGCATTTATACGTTTGGTTTCTTTTCAAAGTCTAGAGATTACATGTTTATCTAAACTCATTTTGATGTTTAATTTAATTTAAGTGTTTTGACCGAGTGAAAAACCAGCTTAACTCGCTCACACACATTGTATGCAAATTCATGAGAACAAGAATGCGTCTCAGATTATTTTATTTCTGTTATAAACGTTTGTACATATAAACAACACTAATGAATCTCCACTGGGATTCTCTGCCTCAAACCCTATTACAGGGGCTGAATCACTGGCTTACTGGTGCTCTTCCATGCCGTCCCTAGGAGGGGTGCGCCACTTAAGTAGGTTGAGTCACTGACGTGATCTTCCTGTCCGGGTTGGAGCCCCCCCATTGGGTTCGTGCCGTGGGGGAGATCTTCGTGGGCTATACTCGGCCTTGTCTTAGCATAGTAAGTTGTTGGTTGAAGATATCCCTCTAGTGGTGTGGGGGCTGTGCTTTGGCAAAGTAGGTGGGGTTATATCCTGCCTGTTTGGCCCTGTCCAGGGGTATTGTTGGACGTGGCCACAGTGCCTCCCGACCCCTCCGTCTCAGCCTCCAGTATTTATGCTGCAATAGTAAGGCTAGGCCCCTATTTTCTCAACTTCCTGTCTGACGTGCCCAAAGTAAACTGCATGTTGCTCAGGCCCTGAAGCCAGGATATGCATATCATTTGTACCATTGGAAATAAAACACTCTGAAGTTTGTAGAAGTGTTACAATAATGTAGGAGACTATAACACAATCGATATGGTAGGAGAAAATCCAAAGAAAAAACAACCGGATTCTTTTTTTTTTTTTGAGAGCCCATGCTCTTCCATTAGAACGTATAGGGAAACATTTCAATCCAGCTCCCAGTATGCAATTCCTATGGCTTCCACTGGATGTCAGTTGTCTTCGTTCAAGGTTTTAGGCTTGTTTCTTCCCAAATGAGGAAGAATTATGAGTTTTAGTACTGGGATACAGACTTGGAAATCAGTCTGTGCGCGCGTGACGGAGAGGACGCGCACCTGCTAATATTGTTTTCCTGTTGAACATACTTCTTTCCGTATGAAATATTATAGTTTAATTACATTTTAGGGTACTTGAGGATGAAATAGAAATGGATTTTGACTTGTTTTAACAAAGTTTAGCGGTAGCTTTTTGGAATCCCTTCTCTGCATGTTGAACGAGTGGATTACTCAAATCGAAGGATTTTATCTAACAAAACGACACTACATGTTGTAGCTGGGACCCTTTGGATGACAAATCAGAGGAAGATTTTCAAAAAGTAAGTGAATATTTAATCGCTATTTGTGAATTTATGGAACCTGTGCTGGTGGAAAAATATTTTGATGTGGGGCGCCGTCCTCAAACAATTGCATGGCATGCTGTTGGTGTAAAGCCTATTGTAAATTGGACAGTGCAGTTAGATTAACAAGTATTTAGCTGATATAAGACACTTGTATGTTCCTAAATGTTTAATATCCATAATTTTGCGGGACGTCTATCCCAGAGAGGTTTTACGTGTCGGGGGGGTTATATCTGGAGTATTTCTCCGGTCTTATCCAGTGTCCTGTGTGAATTTCTCTCTCTCTCTGTCTCTCTCTCTCTCTTTTTTTCTCTCTCTCTCGGAGGACCTGAGCCCTAGGACAATGCCTCAGGACTACCTGGCCTGGTGACTCCTTGCTGTCCCCAGTTGACCTGGTCGTGCTGCTGCTCCAGTTTCAACTGTTCTGCCTGCAGCTATGGAACTGACCTGTTCACCGGACGTGCTACCTTGTCCCAGAAATGCTGTTTTCAACTCTCTAGGGACAGCAGGAGAGATACTCTTAATGACTGGCTATGAAAAGCTAACTGACCTGTTGCACCCTCTACAACCACTGTGATTACTATTATTTGACCCTGCTGGTCATCTATGAACATTTGAACATCTTGGCCATGTTCTGTTATAATCTCCATCCGGCACAGCCAGAAGAGGACTGGCCACCCCTCATAGCCTGGTTCCTCTCTCGGTTTCTTCCTAGGTTCCAGCCTTTCTAGGGAGTTTTTTCTTGCCACCATGCTTCTACGCCTGCATTGCTTGCCGTTAGGCATTTTAGGCTGGGTTATCAGCTGATGTAAGAAGGGCTTTATAAATACATTTGATTGAATTTGATTGATGTATTTTAGATGTACTTTTTAGGTGTACTTTTTATGAAATTTGTATCTAACAGTTGCATGCTAATTGCTAACCGCTAACGTTAGCTACCATTTCTCCCTACTAGCTAGCCACTTTTAGTTTATGTTGTAGTTGGCTAGCTGTTCATGGGTTTTTGTTACATTTAATACACAGGCCTCTTCTATAATTTGTTTGTACTGTTGCCCATATAATACATGGGTGTATATTTAGGGGTTTTGCCCACCACCATCTGCAGTGATAAACTAGCTAACAGTACTAGCTAACTAACCCTGTTCAAATCCTGATACCTCATACATACACACCTAGTACGACATAAATGTTTTGCAAAGGCAATTAGTAAAGTAGATTCTTCTAGAGATTTTTTTATTTAATTAGGTTTACTCCTGTATTACTCCTGGCCCTTGGAATACAAAGTTCATACATGGCCCTATTACATGTTTCAAGTTATATATTTGACTCTAGATGAGTACAATGAAAACAAACGTTGAATTCCACCCACCTGATCAAGAGTTGCTGCGTTATCCCCCATAGTTCCTTATCTCACAATTATGGTACTTTGTTGGAACACTAATTGCCTCTTTCTCAGAACTGAATTGACTGTTTTACTCAAAATAACAGTAATCATGAGCTTGGTACACATTTTGGCAAAAATTATGTTTCCTACTATAGTCCACTTGCCTGTAGCTCTGTGAACTGACAGTATTAAATACAAAACTTGTAGCTCGTTTGATTATAACGACCTTGGGTAGGTTGTTGTTGGGTGATACTGTGAGTGCATGTTGCCAAAGGCATGCAGAGCCCCTTTAAACCAGGTGGATAGAATTCAAAAAAAATTCTCTCACAATAATACCAATAATCTCAGTAATTTCACAAGATATAAAACACTGTTCGGGGGAACTATAATCAAGGCAAGTGATAAAGGTCAAAGGTTGGAATTCTGCTTTACTATCAATCTGGGGTTGGTGGGACTTGAGACTGATGCATTGGTTTACTGTATTCTATTGGTTCTAGTTGCACGGTCAAGAGTGCTTGCAGAGGAGGAGAGAGACATTTGGAGAGGAGTTAATATGGACCTAATGAGGGATTAGGAGGATGGCCTGCAAAACAACAAACCAGTGATGTTCGTCAAGTCCCCCTACTTCTGGAATGAGGTGCTCACTTCCCGTAGTCATGAACAACAGAGCAACGTGGCAAGCCACACCACACAAATCATTTCTGGGGAGTTTTCATCAAGGCAACCTATATTCCATGGACCTCTCAACCCTGAACACAATGGAGGCTCACCCTGGACCAAGCTGGATGGCTCCTGTTAGTACTGTGCTTGATTCTTTAGAAAACACTTTTGTTGATCTTTGACAGGCTCGTTCATATTCCTTCATATGAAAAGAATCGAGCAGATTACTGGCAGTGTCACACCTGTTCCCGCTCTCCCCCCTGGCACTGGAGGGCGCCAGGCTCCCCAGCATTGCGCACTCCTGCCATCATCATTACGCACACCTGCCTTCCCACCATCACACGCATCAGCGATTATTGGACTCACCGGGATTCAATCACATCTGTCATTACCTTCCCTATATCTGTCTGGTTCCACGCTCTGTTCCCTGCTTCTGCATTGATTGTCATATGACCTTGTTTACCCGTGTGCTGACGCTGTTCCGAAATGTTTGACTCCCCGTACCTGCTTCTCATCCCGGGTGTCGGTCCTTACAGGCAGTAGTCATCCAGCTTGGCCCAGGGCTTCATGGGATGTAGTTTTGTTTTAGGCCCTGAGTGCCCTAAATGCAGATGCAATTACCTGCTTTCTCCTGCTCTAATGAAATGAATTGTCATCCTTCAAGAAGTGTATTTGTGTGTTTTATTCAAGGAACTAAGAGTTATTTTAGTATAGGTATGTTGTGGGGTGCTGGAAAAACCGTGATAGTGGTGCTTGAAAGTTATTTCTGAAAAAGTGTAGGAACTTGTGTGATATTGATAATAATACCAAAACATAAAAGTGATTTATTAATTCATGAATTCCTAATTCAATGTAATTCATTCATACATTTTTCCTAATTATGTTTTTAACATACCAGCCACTGAGGCAAGCTAGCAATGACTAGCATTAGCATTCAGTGGGGGGCGAAGCTTGCACAACCTTGAGCAAGTGCACAGATATTTACTGCCATTTATAGGAGAGATCTGGGCAGACATGGACAGAGATGTATTGCATAAGAACAACTGCTAAATGACTAAAATGTAAGTGTCAAAGGCGTGCATTGGAATTTCAAGATGTATCCTAGTAAGTGGGTAGACTTGTGTCGTCGTTTCTGGTGGTTTACTGAATTGTTTCGGGGCATATACACGTCTGTGCACAAAAGTGGTTCTTCACTAGAGATTTACGGGACGTGTGCAGGGCCAAACACTGCTGGACACGTGCTCGCAAATTTCCAGATACGGTACATTTTCGGACTTGTGCACTGGAGTGTTTGACCCATAAATGTGCCTTTTCATGCAGTGAATGTCACCATTTGCCGTGGAAGACATTTCTTTTTTCATGTCCACCATCCGTCCCTAATGGCAGTTTTTCCCTATGGTAGCAGAGGCTTGGACATTTGTAATCTGATGGATTGAAGGTGTTCTACTATCAGGAAGTCGCTGTATTACGTAACACACTTAACCTGAGATAGTTAAGTGACTGGGTTGCTGATGTATCGGTCTGCTTCGCCTGGGTTGTATTTAATGTGTGAGTGCGTGTGGGCGTGTGTGTGTGACAACACAGATGAAACAAGAGATGTATTGGGGATTGATGCAGAAAGCCAGGCTGAGATATATATTATACTTTTATTTCAATGACATAGATTTTTCCATATACAGTGGGTATAGAAAGTCACCACCACCTTTCAAAATGTTCACCTTTTGTTGCCTTACAGCCTGAGATGAAAACACATAAAATGTGACTTTTTCCGGCTTTATGTACACACAGTAACCCACAATATCCAAGTGAAAAGTGAAAAAAATAAAAAATAAACTCTGAAGATTATTTACAATTGAAACAGTAAAATACCCTATTTGGATAAGTTAATCCCCCCCCACCCCACCCCCCCCCCCCCCCCCCCCCCCCCCCCCCCCCCCCGCCTTAGAATTGCAAACTTGCTGAGGTATAACCGACCACCTTCCAGATCACAAATCAAGCTAATTGGCTTCCATTTGTGATCAATTGTCGTGACTTTGATTAGTTCAGAATAAAACCAGTTATTCATAGAGGACTCCACTACTTAGTAGTGCAATTCAAAGCAAAGAATCTACTATGGGTGGAAAAGTACTTTCAGAAGTTCGACGAGATAAAGTTGTGGAAAGGCACTAGTCAGGGGATGGATATAAAAAGATTTCAAAGGCTTTGTCTCTCCCTCGGAACACAGTTAAGACCATTATTAAGAAGTGGGAGGCGTATGGCACCACCCGGACCCTGCATAGATCAGGCCGTTCCTCCAAACTGGATGACCTGGCAAGGAGGAGACTGATCAGAGAGGCTGCCAAGAAGCCAATGGCGACTTTGAAGGAGCTTCAGGCCTTTATGGCAAAGACTGGTCAATGTGTGCATGTGACCACAATATCACAAACGCTCCACAAATCTGGCTTCTATGGGAGGGTGGCGAGAAAAAAAGCACTCCTCAAAAAAAGCCACATCAAGTCTCGTTTGAGCTTTGCCAAAAAGCACATTGTAGATTCCGAGGCCAAGTGGCAAACGGTGCTGCGGCCAGATGAGACCATAATTGAACTTTTTGGCCTGAACGCAAAACGATGTCTGGCGAAAACCCAAAGGATATAGTAGCAATGCTGGGTGGGTGGAGCAGGGTACCCGTGTCAGTTGTTCTTCTATCATGTACAGTGTTCGAACGTAGAGGATAATCCTGTACCTTAAGAGCTAGTTAAATAAGGTCAATTATTTTTGTGAAGAAAACAAGAATGCCACAAAAATCACTGCGTGGACACTGTATGGCTGTATTTTCTCTACTATGTTTGAGTATCTCTAATCACACCCCCCTTCTCTCTCACTGAGTACACACAGTACTCAGGGCGCAGTATCAGGGCCAGCCAGAGGGTCAGTGTGTTAACAGCAGCCTTAGGAGGAGGAAGAGTTCCATTATCACTCAGAGACAAACACAAGGGGTGAGTGGGTGAAGAGAGAGAGAGAGAGAGAGAGAGAGAGAGAGAGAGAGAGAGAGAGAGAGAGAGAGAGAGAGAGAGAGAGAGAGAGAGAGAGAGAGAGAGAGAGAGAGAGAGAGAGAGAGAGAGAGAGAGAGAGAGAGAGAGAGAGAGAGAGAGAGAGAGAGAGAGTATACAGTAGGCCTAGAGTACAATTTGAGTCAGCGTTTGTGTGTGTGTGTGTGTGTGTGGGCGGTTTTGGCTTTCTAACTCAAAATGCAATAATTCCTCTTACTCCTATCTAGTTCTTCATATAGATAATTGTGTTTCAGTTATACTGTTGTCAACCTCGCAACCGTTCACAAACTCTTTGAATACCTTTCTCAAAGCCTCTCTCAAATGCTAAATGTTTACAAGCAAGTCGACGCTGAGTTGTACCCAGACATATCTCACATTTTCTTTGTGCGTGAGAAAGAGACGAAGGCTTCCCCCTTCTTTTCTATTCATCTTCAATGTCCTTATTGAATTATTCATATGAGCATTAATGCTATATTTTGTCAAATGGCTTTCTTGAATAGTGTCTCCTCGCTCAGTGTGAATTGATGAATATTCAGTCTCATGAATAGTTAATGGCCTATAAGAGATTTTCTCCATGCATTTTTGATCACTCCATTTTATATATAGCAGGAGAATGGTCTTTGGGTATTGTAGTCCTTGTCGAACCTACAGAGATGTAGACAGAAGTAGAGAAACTACAGCTACACTGCACCTCAGATTAGAATGTCAGAGCTGGGAGGGTGGCTGGGTGGGTAATGGGTCTTGTAATACTGTATGTAATTCCTCATTTAGAATTTGGAATTGCTCATTAACAATTTAGAATTCCTCATCAAAAATGTTAAATTCCTCAAAAATGTTAAATTGCTTTCTGATGAGTATCAGCCTCTGTCTTTCACCGTACTCATGTGCAATCTATTAAAAACACATTACTGTGTAAGCCTCAATGGAAACGCTTTACCTCACGTACTGTAGGCAACAACTGGTTTAATCATGTTGTACCTGTATGTAAGTACAGGTAGTTTCATAGTCCTTACCACTGCTAATTACTTTAATCCAAGTTAATGCTAAAACGTGTACAACAATAGAAGTAGGCCTAAGTGCAGGATCAACGCATGTACCTACAAGCCCGTTCCAATAACTAACATAGGGTTATTTCACTAGTACTGCAATACTCTGCTATAAAGACCTATTTTAAGTCAAGCATAGCGGTGTGTTTTAATCCAGCGTCAGGTCACTTGGCAGACTAGCTCTCTGATAGGGAACCAGAGGGGAGAGCTTGGACATGCGGTCAAGTTCACAGTCTTGCGACCACTGGGATCATTCTCTGATCCTTCTCTGATCCTTCTCTGATCCTTCTCTGATCCTTCTCTGATCCTTCTCTGATCCTTCTCTGATCATTCTCTGATCCTTCTCTGATCCTTCTCTGATCCTTCTCTGATCCTTCTCTGATCCTTCTCTGATCCTTCTCTGATCATTCTCTGATCCTTCTCTGATCCTTCTCTGATCATTCTCTGATCCTTCTCTGATCCTTCTCTGATCCTTCTCTGATCATTCTCTGATCCTTCTCTGATCCTTCTCTGATCCTTCTCTGATCCTTCTCTGATCCTTCTCTGATCCTTCTCTGATCATTCTCTGATCCTTCTCTGATCCTTCTCTGATCATTCTCTGATCCTTCTCTGATCCTTCTCTGATCATTCTCTGATCCTTCTCTGATCCTTCTCTGATCCTTCTCTGATCCTTCTCTGATCCTTCTCTGATCATTCTCTGATCCTTCTCTGATCCTTCTCTGATCCTTCTCTGATCCTTCTCTGATCCTTCTCTGATCCTTCTCTGATCCTTCTCTGATCCTTCTCTGATCATTCTCTGATCATTCTGTGATCGCTCCTACTTGTTGGCAGGTAGTTAGCTGGCAAACCTTCAGCACAGGGGCGCAGCGACCCGGTCGGGTTCCCAAACCTCAAACTCCTTCATTAGACTCTCTAACTGCCAGTGAGTCTCTGATAACAACTGAGCAGAGCTAACCTTCTGACTATCAAACATGTAATCCCTGAAACTGCATAACTCCCTTCTCACTCCTACAACATAACTACGAGTTGTGTGCTCTGGTGCTAATGATACGGTAGGCAAATGATGAATCATATAAACATTTCAGTAAACAAAGATTTCCAGTAAAAACTCTGTCGCAGAGTGATGTAACATCTACTCTGCCTTCCTAATATGGCCACGGCCCGAACCACATCACACAGGAAGGCCCAGGGACCAGAAGAGAAGAGGACAGGAGAAGGAGGGGGAGAAAGAGAAGGAGGAAGTTTGGTAATGACTACCCAGTAGATGTTATTACCCAGAACCTGGCAAAGAACAACATCGAAAACATTGTTACTAGCATACGATTCATAAAAAATGTAATTTTGAGGGAAGCAGCAAAAAATCAATTTGTCCGTCCATTCTCGAACAACATACAGTACATTACCCAGAGGTAAGACTAAATCCATTACCACATGGACACGACCGCAATCTCTGTGTACAAACCCGTCCCTGCTGAAACCTGATAATATGCTGGGCATTACATGAAGGAATAATGACAGCATTTCCTTATTGCAGGACTGAGGCAGCAGTGACCCGAACAGACCGTTTGCTATTGTAATGTTATCTGACTTATGGTCATTTTATCTGAATGTAACCCATAAAGAGTCGCTGCAGGCTTCGTGTAGATAGGTAAATAGGCACATAAATGAATAGTAAAGTAATGTAGGCCTGCCTGGAAGTGTTAGTTATCATGACTTTATGCAGGGTGTGATCACGTCACTGCTGTGGTGAACCTGAGGGGATGTAGGCAAACTAGTGGGACACTAAAGGGGTCCTCTCCGGGAATATTCCACTGACATAAAAGTCCACCAGCACGCGCACACACATATGAGAAATACCCTATTAGGTTGGTTGTGTAAGTAAGAAGAGAGTACAGTCCAGCATGAAAAGGCGTCCTAATTCCCTCTCATATTCCTCAAGGTCTCCAATTACTTAGTTAGATACACGGAGCTGACTGAACCACAAACACCTCTGGTTTTTGTTTCTACTTGGTAGTTAATTCCGCATAGGGTGGCGCACAATCGGCCCAGCGTCACCTGGGTTTGACTTGCCTAGTTAAATAAAGGTTCAATTGAAAAAAATAAAAACATGTATTGCACTCACCTTGCGTACCAGGTCTGAATTAGTCGCGGATTAGAAGAAAACCAGAACCAGAATTGGGCGGCCCTGCACTAAGCCACCATTTAACTGAGAGAGAGAGAGAGAGAGAGAGAGAGAGAGAGAGAGAGAGAGAGAGAGGAGAGAGAGAGAGAGATGAGAGAGAGAGAGAGAGAGAGAGAGGAGAGAGAGAGAGAGAGAGAGAGAGAGAGAGAGAGAGAGAGAGAGAGAGAGAGAGAGATGAGAGAGAGAGAGAGAGAGAGAGAGAGAGAGCGCCAGAGAGAGAGAGAGAGAGAGGATGAGAGCGCCCAGAGAGAGAGAGAGAGAGAGAGAGAGCCAGAGAGAGAGAGAGAGAGAGAGAGAGAGAGAGAGAGAGAGAGAGAGGAGAGAGAGAGAGAGAGAGAGAGAGAGAGAGGAGAGAGAGAGAGAGAGAGAGAGAGAGCGCCAGAGAGAGCGCCAGAGAGAGGGCCAGAGAGAGGGCCAGAGAGAGCGCCAGAGAGAGAGAGAGATGGTAGGAGTGTTGGGTTTAGTTGTATTGTGTATTGAGTGTATCCATGTCTAATGTATGACAGCAGGCTGTTGAGGGTATTGATCTCTGGGTCTCTGGAGACTGAGGCTCTCTGGCCTCAGACTCCCCGCAAACAGATCAATGAAGCCTGGGCAGAGACTGCTGACTGAGCCTTACTGGATCTTCCACGGAACAACCCCCACAATTACCAACCACACATTAACACAACACAGTGCAGGGCAGCACAGTAATGTGATATACAATAGCATCACAACATGGCACAGATCACAGGACAACAAATGCCTCAAAAAACACATGAAAATGTACACACTGCATCTCACCAAGATACACTAACAGTATACAGCTAAGCACCGTTTACAGTACTAACACACTACCAGATAACAAGCACAAGAGAATGCTACTTTTGTAGATGATAACATGCTGACTTGCCCTAGAAAACGGATCCCCTTGAAAAATCCCTTGAGAAACATTGTGACAAGGTATTTATTGGTCTCCGAGTTTTTACAGCCCCTTGACCCATCCACAATGTGAAACAATAAACAGAAGTCCACAGAAAGTCAACCAATCACAGGCTTTTAACCGGTCCCTAATCTCGGTAAACAGGTTCCAGGGTTGCGTAACTGCGTCATGAAACACGATCCGGCAGATCTGGATGTAATGTATCGGTTATGGATGTAGAATTTTCTGTACAGGTCATTATCGTGTGCCCAGAGGGCTGTAAATCTATCAGACGCACCCTGATGACATCATATCCCCAGGGAGATGGATGGGGGCTCAATGCCAGGTCTAGAGATCTTTCATCTCTCTCTCTCTCACTCTCACTCTCTCTCACTCTCACTTTCTCTCTTTTATTTTTCTCTCTCTCATTCTTTGGAGGAGGAGGACTAGAGGGAATGAGACCTGTCCGTGTAGGCCAGGTTTGTGTGTTATTATAGCATGGTTGGAGTCTTAATCAAGCTGATGACAGATAGCCTCGGAGGTCTGAAGGGAGTGCTGCTGTCAGAGAAATGAAATGTCTAATAGCAAACATGTGTATGGCTCCTCAGAGAGAGAAAGGGAGGTATGGAGAGAGACAGAGCGATAGAGAGAAAGAGAGACTATCTGCCACCACGTTTCTGCCTGTCAGTATCACTTTCTGAGATCCTACCATTTCCTTGTCACTCGACAGAAGGCTTTCTCTGTGGAGGTTGAGGATTTGACCGTCAGTCTCACCCTCAATGACGGATGAACGTATGAAAAGCCAGTGCACAAACAATCCTCTATTGGAGGTTTTATTTTGCCTGGCCATTGGCCGCACAGCAAAATAATAAGACATAAAGTCAATCAGCACAAACAGATAGCCAGTTACCCGGCTCTGACATGAGGATGTGTTTGATTTCATAGCATATACTGCAACCTTATTCAAAATGACATTTGGCCTACAAAAATATTAGAGCTGTGCACCAAATGTATTCTGCTGTAGTAAGCTGGGTCAGACATTACCGCCATCGGTAGACAAGGTCAAACACAAGCCTATAATACAGTAATGGTAATTGCATGATTCTTTAATGGGATTGCTGTACTGCTGACAGAAATATGACCATATGAATAACATATAATCTATTCCAAAACACTTCATAGTGTGGGACTTCATTATGGCTGGAGGGGAACTAGGCTAGTCTGTTGCTGGGTTCGTCACACATTCACATCAAGAGTATCTCACAAACAGGCACGCATGCACACACGTGGTTGTGGGCTACACATATATTCGCAAACAGCAACAAGTCCACACACACACAAACACAGGCAGATAAGATCATTGAGATTTAAATAAGATTCACGTGACCACAGCCCGCTTGCCAACAGTTCTAAAGGCAGCAGCTGAGTGCCGAGTGCCAAGTCTGAGACAACACAATATTGTATCTGATAGCAGGAGGATATGAAGATCTAAAGATGACAACAGAGTCCCAAATGGCACCCTATTCCCTACGTGGTGTTTGAAATCCTTTTTTGAAGGAAACAGAAACACATGAACTGCTGGGAGGATTTGCACCGATGTCAACATCCCTGGTGAGTGAGTCTGCACCGCAGCCTGGTTACTATCCACTTACACACTAGGACAGGAGAGAAGAGTAGTGAACACACTGCTCTAGCTGGAGGAGATGGCATTTGCAACTACACGACCATGTTCAAGTCGAACTCTGTATCGTCTTGCTCATGAGATGTTGTAGACTATTTTCTATGAGTCAACTGTTACATATTTAGAAATTATTCACCTATTCCAATGGTTTTGATATCAACACTGGAACATTAAACCAAGTGAGCGGAACCGTCTCATTCTAGAGCAGACTAGCCCCCTCTAGTGTTGACCCACACCCACTGCAGCACGACTGAAACAGAACCCAGCTCTGCTTAGAGAGAGAGAGAGAGAGAGAGAGAGAGAGAGAGAGAGAGAGAGAGAGAGAGAGAGAGAGAGAGAGAGAGAGAGAGAGAGAGAGAGAGAGAGAGAGAGAGAGAGAGAGAGAGAGAGAGAGAGAGAGAGAGGAGAGAGAGAGAGAGAGAGAGAGAGAGAGAGAGAGAGAGAGAGAGAAAGATGCCTTCACTGCCTTCAAAAGAGTTAACCAACAGTGTAAAATGTAGCGTCCAAGCAACAAACTACTGCAAACACACCGTCAACATTGTCGTTTACTGATGACCTAAGTAGATGAACCTCTGGCGCACCAAACCTTAATCTAAATGAACTTTATTGATCAGCGGTGTTAACGTCAATGCAAATCCTCCCAGCAGTTAATGTGTTTCTGGAGGCAGCTAGATTAAGATCATAGACTAATGTGGCACTCAGTGCATTCACAAACTCAGTGAAAGCTGTTCTCTACAGAGAGAGAGACATACAAACACACACGCACACACACACTTTTCTAATTACAAGGAGTAACTCAATTGTGTGCGTGTGTGTGCACTTGAGGGTAGAGTTCCTAAACTGCAGGCCCAGCAGCATGCAGAGCGGCGTCAACACAGGAGTGGACTGGCTGGATTTCAGTACAGTACAGGAGTCAGCAATCTATCATGGTTTAGGTGGACTTCAAACACCAGTCTCTATAAATGTATGCAAAAAGCAGTCAGGTTTACCAGATAATATCCTTTATTAAGTGTATTAATGCCACATGTGTAGTATTGACTGAATTATGTCAGATAATGAGCGATAGGAGCAAAAATAACCACGGATAATGATCATTTTTCTAATAGAGAGGGGTAACAACCTTAAATGAGAAACAGACAATTTGAAGACTATTTTCTTGATGCCAAATAGAATGGAGAAGATTAGATTAGAAGATAACTTTGTTTGTGATGTCAGTCTATTAAAGTATGCTAAATAAGACGTTCTGTCAATACACTATGATTCAAGGACATTCATCAGTTTAGCAGTCCATCATGTACAATCTATTATATACAGTATGTCACCTCCTCCAGATCATGTCTGTCCGATGACCTCGCTAAGCATCTAGTGGATTCCTCCTCTAACATCCTGACAGTCAGGCCACCGTTAAGCTGCCCTACCCTGATAGGGTCATGCCAGTCTCTCTCTCTCTCTCTCTCTCACACACACACACACACACACACACACACACACACACACACACACACACACACACACACACACACACACACACACACACACACACACACACACACACAGACACAGACACAGACACAGACACAGACACACACACACACACACACACACACACACACACACACACACACACAGAAACCCATTCTTGTTTTGGCTAACATGCAGCTTTCTGCCTTGTTTAGCAGTGAGGCCCAGTGATTCAGTATCCTCAAACACAACTTTACCATTTGATTTGGGCACAGAAATGTGCTAACAATGGTCAACTTCATCCTCTAAATCTAGAGGCCAGTTAGTTAGTGGGGCGGGAAGGCAGCATACCACCGAGACAAAGAGACCTAGCTAATCTCTGACAAGCAGAGATGTATTAAGAGAGGGATAAGGGTCAGGCCTGGGAATGTTTTTGACAAATCACTCCTTGGACCAACGCAGCTGGAGTTTGTCAACCTCCTCACAGAGCTAACAAGACGGTCCTAGATAAGTTGACAGGGAGGCTGAGGAGGAGGGAAGCATCATGACAAAACAGAACCATGAAGGAATGAACATTTACTGTTTTGACACATCCTATTCATCGCGCTAACTCACACTGCCAGAGAAAATGAGAAAGGGCTCATATAACGCTGGGACCGTGTTGGCTATCAACGAGACAGAAGGATTATTTGTCTGTCTACTTTTTCTGTGTGAAAGGCTAAGGTCTACTCTGTAGTTTCACAGATGAACTGTACTCCCGGACTCAAAGGGGAGTTGATACTATAATATTTCACATTTCTTAGAACTGTAAAATAAATATGATCATACTTAGTGACAGTACAAAATTGGCACCATTTAATATAACTGACGACAGAGTATTTTCTGCCCACTGTCCTCTGGGCGACGCAAAGATGCCATTCAAATGTCTGCTGGCTCGTTACAACTTCAGCTTTAAGCAGAGCGTGGTCTTGTTTAACTTCTTGCAACTATAGGGGGTGCTGTTTCGCATTAGCATAATTTCCTCTACAGATTAAACTGCCTAGTACTCAATTCTTGCTCGTACAATATGCATTTTATTGTTATTATTGGATTGAAAACACTCTCTAGTTTCTATAGCCGTTTGAATTATGTCTCTGAGTGAAACAGAACTCATTCTACAGCACTTTTCCTCCCAGTGTGTGAGATTTAGACATCTTGGCCTCTGGTTCCAGATCAGTTTTAAAAGCCACTGTAAATCCTATGAGATACAAACACTGCCCACGCCTTCCTCTAGATGTCAGTAAGTGGTGACAATTTGAATGGAGTCGATTGCGCAATCATTAGCTCTATAAATCACCAAATACCGGAAGTAGCGTTCCTTTCGACTGTGCTCTCAACGCAAGAAGGATATCTGACTGGCCTTTTTCCAAGCCTTGGTTTAGCCAGTAATATAGCGTCGGTCATCTTTTTACTCGTTATAGGTGTTAGAAACATCATAAAGTAGTTAATTTAAACCGTTTTATAGCAATTTATATCCGTTTAGTGCGATTTTGAGGCATTGCTTTGTAATAGACTTTGAAGCTCCGGGCACGTTTCGGGGTCCCGGTCGTACGTTAGTGGGCATTTCGACGGACAAGTGGACATCTTTCGACCAAAAGAAGATTAGACCCAAGAAAGGATTCATTGTCCAAGATTCTGATGGGAGAACAGCTCATAGTAAGAACAATTTATGATGATAAATCGTGTTTCTGTCGATAAATGTTAAACGCTTATGCCGACATTTTGTTTGCTATAGCTTAGCTTGGCGCAACCTGTATTGAAAAGTAAGGATAATTTAAAAAATGTAATTCCGCGATTGTATTAAGAATTAAATTGTCTATCAATCGCTGTCCATCCTGTATTTTTTAGTCAAGTTTATGAGTATTTATGTATAAGACTAGATCACTGTCTAATATGGTGCAGGACATTTTCTGACCAGCTGAGCTACTTTTGTCATTGTCTAACCATGATTTTGGTGGCTAAATATGCACATTTTCGAACAAACTCTATATGTATGTTGTAATATGATGTTACAGGAGTGTCATCTGAAGAATTCTGAGAAGGTTAGTGAAAAAATTAATATATTTTGGCGATGTTGACGTTATCGCTCTCTTTGGCTAGAATCAATGCTCTGGTAATGTTTGCACATGTGCTATGCTAATATAACGATTTATTGTGTTTTCGCTGTAAGACACTTAGAAAATCTGAAATATTGTCTGTATTCACAGGATCTGTGTCTTTCGATTAGTGTATGCTGTGTATTTTTACGAAATGTTTGATGATTAGTAATTAGGTAATACACGTTGCTCTATGTATTTATTCTAGTCTAGTTGTGACGGTGGGTGCAATTGTAAACTATGATTTCTACCTGAAATATGCACATTTTTCTAACAAAACCTATCCTATACCATAAATATGTTATCAGACTGTCATCTGATGAGGTTTTTTCTTGGTTAGTGGCTATCAATATCTTAGTTTAGCCGAATTGGTGATAGCTACTGGTGTTGAGAGAAAATGGTGGACAAAGAAAATGGTGATTTTTGCTAACGTGCTTAGCTAATAGATTTACATATTGTGTCTTCCCTGTAAAACATTTAAAAAATCTGAAATGGTGGCTTTTTTCACAGGATCTGTATCTTTCATTAGGTGTCTTGGACTTGTGATTTAATGATATTTAGATGCTACTATTTAATTGTGACGCTATGCTAGCGATGCTAATCAGGGTGGGGGGGGGGGGGGGGGGGTGCTCCCGGACCCGGGGTAGAGGCTCCTGAAAGGTTAAATTCGACTAAATTATTTTGTATTTTTTCAGGTTCTGAGAAGATCACAGCGAGGCTGCTTTTGCTGCAATCTCTAAGGGTCTCCCGTTCCATATGCCGCATTGTAAGGGGAGCTGCGAGGTTCACAGGCAGTGGATATCGATCCTTTGTCTGGATAGGCCAGAAAATGTGATGTGGTGGTCCCTATGCAAATGAGGTGTCAGGTTTCACGTTCTGCATCTCAGATGAGAGCAAAGAACGACGAGCGAAGCGGGACAACCAGCGACTTCACGGAGTGTACAGTAATTAATGTCGCGCCATTCACAGAGCGCTCCGTACACAAAAATGTCAGCCGGAATTGGTCCAGAACCGCTCAAAGGCCCCAAAATAAGGGACTTAACGTTTAAGAGGTTCTGAACATGCTTTTAATCTGTAAAATGTATCTGGCTCTGTGACACTGTATCTGAATAGAACGTACAACAACAAGTCATCCGTTCTGTTGGTTGTCTGTCAAACCTAAACCATGTGATCCCTCCATCCTCTAAACACCACATCACATTAAATCAGAAGGCTGCAAAGGAACATTGCATATAATCTGCCTCCTCTTTAGCTCCCCTCCCTCTTCCTCTCGGTGACGAGGATATCCGACTCCCTTCAATCTCTCCCATTTCCAATTATAGCCCTGTGTCAACATGGAGATGAGAGCGACAAAGAGAGAAAGAAACAGATCTGATTAAACAGCAGCTAGAGTGAGGAGGCAGGCATCTTCCATCTCGGATAAAAGAGGGGGAAACGGAGGAGAAGCTAGGGGGAAGCGGAGGAGAGGATAGGGGGACTCGGAGGAGAGGCTGGCCCCTGGCCCTGGCCTTTAGTTAAAGACAGCCAGATATGCATTCAGGCAGGCTAATTAGTGTATAACGTCCCTGTTAGCAATAGAAGCTAACCGCTAACATAAACCATACGCCTGCTGCACTGCCACTGATACACAGAGAACAAACACACTGATAACATGTGGAACACTCAACTCATTGCTAACAACCCAGGAATGAGAATGAGGATGAGGATTAAAAAAAAAATAGCATGAATACAGAGAAACCGGTCAACGGTAACATTCACTTCAGAATGTCTCCACTGTGCTCGTTACACAAACCACTCTGGTACAAAGTCTATTCCCGGAGCCATTAATGGCTTTGATATTTAGATGTTGCATGGGAGTCTATAATAGAGCTGCTTTGAGTCAGAGTTGAACTCAGGTTGTGGTGAATAACCTCAGTCAGGGGTTCCTTTTTTTGGCCACTGCTCCAGAGCTGAATGCCTGGCTAACTAGCGTGAAGCATCTTTCCCTGATTACGTTCACATAGAACTGGAGGAAATTGGCCCCTCCATCATCTAAATGTGTAAACCTCCTGACCCAATGTGTTTCAGTGAGCGCTAAAACAAAGGAGTGATTTTGCGGGTCTCTTAGGAATTCCCCTGCTGTTCATTTTACAATTAGAAGCTTATCCAGCACAGCTTAGCTACTAGCGCCGACACAACCACACTAGCTAATCAGCTTGGTCACAGTGGCGAGGCTCTTAAACAAACGTGACCCACTTGTGCCCACTTGTGTGTGTGTGTGTGTGTGTGTGTGTGTGTGTGTGTGTGTGTGTGTGTGTGTGTGTGTGTGTGTGTGTGTGTGTGTGTGTGTGTGTGTGTGTGTGTGTGTGTGTGTGTGTGTGTGTGTGTGTGTGTGTGTGTGTGTGTGTGTGTGTGTACGTGCATGCAAGATTGTGTGCGGGTGCGCTATGGTGTGTGCACTCGTGCGTACTCGCGTGTGAGCATTTGTGACTTTCCTCTGGCACTGGTCTGAATGAGTGGCGTCTCACAGTGGAAACCTCTTTCAAGGGGAACCCCAGTGGCTTAAGTAAATAAATGCTCATAGCAAGCTTCCAATGTTACACGGGGACTTCAACAATCTATGTATTTATGACATAGATAATGTACATGGAGAGATTACCTTTCTAATCATATAGTAACGTACATACTGGGATATCAGCAATACACTCAAAGCGAAAGTCTACTCTTCAGCCGTCAAGTTTTCTGGCTCCTTGTTTGACCTCCCACAGTCCCACAGTGAGCTCAGTGCATAACACGTCCTCTCCCAACCCCAGTCCCAGGCCTCCAGGAGGGATTCAACAGCATACCGTTTCACAACAGCATACCAGCATTGACTCAGGCCAATAGACTGAGGCCAATAGACAGAGGCCAATAGACGGAGGCCAATAGACGGAGGCCAATAGACGGAGGCCAATAGACGGAGGCCAATAGACTGAGGCCAATAGACTGAGGCCAACGCTGTCTACGACATCAGAACAACACACAGTCTCACTGAAGTTCTTACTACGATCAAAATCAAGTTCTAGAATGCTCTCTCGGAAGCTAATACATCCTGCCAGAAGTCGAGAGAGCCTGGCACTATCAGGTTATGCTGCATTTTGATCCAAATGATTGAGTTACTGACATATTACTCTAGTTACCACGATTCATGTGGTTACGTTCAAAAGAATACAATATAACAATTGCTGGCACCATTCAAACCAATGAGGGTTTGGAACTTTCAAACCAATTATCTCAGAATCCTCATTTGGCAGATGGAAACTTAAAGTCCCAAAACTCTCAAAGAGCTGGATTATTTTCATCCCATTCCCGGTTTTGCAGAGGGAATATTCCCGGTAAGCACACATTCCAGCTACGAAAGGGGCGTTGCCGGTACATTCCAGCTGCAGAGGGACCATGCCGGAACGTTCCAGGCCATAAAATCCCCCATCCGTCTCTCTATCCCTGACTCTGTCTCCACTCTCTTTCTCCATCGGCACACTCAGGCTCTCGTTAACTCCACAGACGACAATACTGAGGCACAACGCCAGAGAGGCCCCACACGGCACATAAACTGACTACATACTACTGTAGAGAGACAGAGGTGTGTGTGTGTGTGTGTGTGTGTGTGTGTGTGTGTGTGTGTGTGTGTGTGTGTGTGTGTGTGTGTGTGTGTGTGTGTGTGTGTGTGTGTGTGTGTGTGTGTGTGTGTGTGTGTGTGTGTGTGTGTGTGTGTGTGTGTGTGTGTGCGTGTGTGTGTGCGTGCGTTCGTCCACTTGCTCAGGTGAATGTCCTCTCTGAACCCTCAGGTGAGATTTGAACAGGAAGTGACATGTGATCATGTGTCAGCTTCCTGCTCACCTGTTCACCTGTCAACAAATCATTCAAACAGTCCCAGGCAGAGCACTGACCCATAGAGGAGAAGAAAGGTAGAGAATCAAACGCCATACCTGTCCTGGATTGGTCGAGAGAAGGACGGGTTCCACCTATAGAATCTGGTCCTTTTCTATGTTTCTCACAGTTCTCAGCCTATATGTTTTGTACTATACCATTGTTGTGTTTGGCCTCACTTTGAAGGAAACAGGCATGTGCCCTTTGTTAGTCATAGAGTGATACATGACTTGAGGCACAGTGCAAATAGAGCTGAATTAAAATGAATTCCTGGTTTCACTTGGAGAAGTCAAAAGTCTGTCACCCTTTCCTCTTCTTGAACTTTATTGTGGGTGAACTGAGTCTAAGCTTTATCTTTATCACACACTTCCCTTACTTCTCTCCCTCTCCCTCTCCCTCTCCCTCCCTCTTTCTCTCTCTCTCTGTTTGAACTAGAGGAATTCCTCCAGGAAAAACAGGCCGGTCTCCTCTCTCTGTTTGCCAAGAAAACGTCCTGGTGGAAGAGAGACTCCCTCCCTCATCTCTGACAACCCAGCTTCCCATCTCAACCCTCCCCTAGAGCCCTCATCCTCTCCTCTCACCCACTCCTCTAAAACACTCTCACCCTCCATAGTGCATATTCACTGTTTTGCAATGAAGGTCTACAGTAGCCTCAGGAGCACTCTGTGGGGTAGCACCATGGTGTAGCCGGAGGACAGCTAGCTTCTGTCCTCCTCTGGGTACATTGACTTCAATACAAAACCTAGAAGGCTCATGATTCTCACCCCCTTCCATAGACTTACACAGTAATTATGACAACTTCTGAAGGATTCCTCCAACCTATCTGAGCTCTTGCAGCATGAACTGACATGTTGTCCACCCAATCAAAGGATCAGAGAATGAATCTAGTACTTAGAAAATAGGTGAAAAGTTTTGAACAAACTAATTTCTTCCAAAATGAAGGAGAGAGAGAGAGAGAGACACATATTTTGTAGTATATATTTCTTCACTTACTAGCCTACTCAAACACCTGGCTCAAACAGAGAGGGATACTACTACTATACTATGTTATCTAGCTGGCTATGGCTATCCAACACTGTAAGTCCTCCAAGTCAAGGTAAGCTTTTGGTTTTAGTAATTTATTGCCACTGGGGCACGCCAGTATAACTGCTAAACTGCTTGCTGCTGACTATACACTGTACTGCATGATTTAAGTTTTAGTCACATGCACAAGTACAGTGAAATGCCTTTCTTGCAAACTCAAAACCCAACAATGCAATAATCAATAACAATGTATTAATATAAAAAAAACACTAGAAATAGAATAGGAAATATGAAGTACACAATAAAGTAAGTAAGTAAGCATACTATACTACCATATGAATGTAGTGGGTTTACTAACGCGTTAGTTCTAGTACATATGTTGACTATGACGTGCCAACAATGTAGGCTGTGTGTAGTGGTTAGCGTTCATGATATGAAGGTTTGGCTTAGAATTTTTTTTTCTTCCTGGTAACAGACAACTGATGTGTTGTGCACTGAAGTCCACGAGCGAATGGGAAAGGGTGAGAGGAGAATAGCGCGTAAATAGATGCAAGAAGGAATTATATATACAATGAGCTGTTTACATGTGGCTGCTATGAAAGTGAACTGTGTTTGCGTGTGATCAGGGGTGTATTCATTGCGCCGATTCTGTTGAAAAACATTTCTTAAATGGAAGTAAATGGAATAAACATACCTGAATTTGTCCAATAGAAATACTTGTTTACAACTGTTGGACTAATGATTACACCCTAGATCAGCTATATGCAGGCAAGATTGTGCAAGGTGGTATTGAACGTGTCACTGTCTGTCACCTTGATTACTCAAAATGTTCTCGACCTGTGCACCTACGTTGTAAACGTCATTCATAGGCTAGGTTGCCGCAACCTCATGATGGGTACAGGGAATATTCTAGTATCGTGTAGTAGCCTAAACCTATCGATGTTACATTGAACTGTGTGAATGGAATATGAATGGCAGTCATCCAACATGCTGAAATAGAAACAAAAGTGATCATCTTCCCTCATCTTAAATGGCACAAACCTCCACTGGTGTGAGTGTGTCTGTGCACGTCTGTGCCTCCGTGTTGTGCGTAGGTTCACAGCAGGTTCAGTCAGGCAGGAGTCCTTCCCTTGACCTTTGAACCCAGCCACAAAAACAAGAGGTCAGGGAGAATAACTATCTTATCACCCTCAGTAACATCACTAGTCAGTCTGACAGGGGGTGGTCACAATGGATCTCCAGGAAAGACCAATGGATCAATGATTCTTGGTACTGAAGCCCATTGGTACTCAGTAAATGCCATTGACTGGCCGCTAGCCATTGATTGGTCACTTTATTACTGTAAGATCCACATACAGATGACCTCGTCCAGCCGTACTCAACAGGCAGACTGGGGGTCCGGATTCAGAACCAGAACCGTGTCCCGACTAAAAACAGTTGGTAGTACATTGGGGACACAGACTCTACCATGATATCTGCTGATATGAAGGCCAGAGCAGGTATAGCAAAGGGAACATTGAACAGAACAGCTAGATAGGAGGCAAGTTCACAATCACCTGGTCAACTATTAACATGCTCTACCACTCACTACTGCTGACCTGGTTGATCATAGATAACCACACACCTCTCTCTCTCTCTCCACGTGGTCTCCTCTATCGTGGCTACGGTTGCATCACAAACAGATACAGTTTGTTTTGTCTGTGTGCATCCGTGACGTGTGAGTGTGTATAGGTATGCATGTAAGAATCTTCATGACTGTATGTGCCTGGGTGATTAGGGGTTTACATGTGTTCATGTCAGTGGTGGCTGGCAGGACGGAGAACAGGCTCATTGTAATGATTGGGATGGAATAAATTAAATAGTGTAATAATTGTCTTGAGTATCTTTCCATTAATTCCAGTCCAGCCATTATGATGAGCCTGTCCTCCTAAATCTACGCTCTCCAGCCTCCTCTATGACGGTGCCCCGTTGAACGTCACTGAGCTCTTCAGTAAGGCCATTCTACTGGATGTGTGCTCGATTTTATACACCTGTCAGCAACTGGTGTGGCTGAAATAGCCGAATCCAACAATTTGAAGGGGTGTCCACATACCTTTGTATATATAGTGCAAGAGCAGAATGAAGACAGACCTACCTCACTGCTGACTCCTCCATGATCCCCCTCCTTTCTCTCTTGAACTCTCTCAGTAGATTCTCCGTCTAATGCACCTATCTCGCAGCCTGGAAATGCAGTCTGCTCTGCCCTCTCTTTCCACTATTTTCTCTTCTCCCTCCCTCCCCTCTCACTTACTCTACCCTCCCCTCTCACTTACTCTACCCTCCCCTCTCACTTACTCTACCCTCCCCTCTCACTTACTCTACCCTCCTCTCTCACACTATCACTTGCTTACTCCCCTCGCTATTTACCTCACAATGTCCTCCACCTTCCCACTTTCTCTCCCTCTCTTTTTGCATCTTTCTCTCTCTCTCTCTCCCTCCCTCCCTCCCTCCCTCTCGCTCTCTTCTCTCTCGCTCTCTCCCTCTCTGCAGACAGTTGACTCAGAGCCAGGGTCCAGAGGCCAGTATGAGTGGAATTTAAACAGGGCAGAGAGCAGAAACAATTGTTCCTTTGCGGCTAATATCTTTTTCTTTCTCCCTGAGCTGAACTCGTGCACACACATGGGTTATATTCCCTACACAGCTAAGGCAAGGTGCGCACACACACAGACACATACACATGGATTACATTCCCAGAGGAGCAGACAGCTGTATTCAAGCACAATGCTCATTCCCATCTTTCTCTCCATCTGCTCCCTCCTTCACTTGCTCCCTCCATCCGTTCGGCCCTGTCTGCTCCCTCACTCCCCTGCCTCTCCTCTGCCTGTCTTCTCCTTTCCAATCATGAACTCTTGTCAGAGGCCAGCTTAACCCCCCCCCCCCCCCCCACCCCATCTCGCTCTATCTGTTGCGCCAAACACTCAACCCGACCCCAAGGCCACCCCTAATCAAGTAACCTTCACAGCCAAGGCAAGGTACACACACACAGACACACACTACACATGCATATTATCCATGTGGGACTGCGCTAATGGGCTACTGAATGTTACATAATGGCAAAATACTCAACTCTGAAGGACTCTGAAGACTTTGTTGAATCTCAAAAGCTTGGTCAAACGCTTGGTCAAATCTCAAAAGCTTGGTCAAAGAGTGATAAAATCATATGGCCCACACATTGAGGTTTGTGTAT